>NC_142654.1:59082500-59090000 GCF_055504915.1 Nelumbo nucifera
ATTAAACCAAACAACATGAATCAAACATGCACTTTATTTATTTCCACTAAATAACAAAAGTACATCAAAATGATTGAAGCTAAGGGCATACAAAACTGTCTAACAGCTCCCACTTGCACTTAGGTCCAATCTGGTACAAGCCGGAGTCCCATACTTTCCACGTGTTTCTCAAACACCTTCTGTGTCAGTGGCTTAGTCAATGGGTCTGCCACATTATCCGCTGATGCTACCTTTTGAATTAGGACGTCCCCTCTACCAACGATCTCCCGCAGTACATGGTACTTCCTCTCGATGTGCTTTGACTTCGAGTGGGCCCGAGGCTCTTTAGCCTGGGCGATCGCTCCATTGTTGTCACACAACAACGGGATGGGTGATGTGTTGGATGGAATTGCTCCCAATTCGTGTATGAATTTCTTCATCCACACGGCTTCCTTGGCAGCTTCACTTGCGGCAATGTACTCGGCCTCGGTTGTGGAGTCTGCAGTGGACCCCTGTTTGCTGCTTTTCCAGCAAACAGCACACGATCCTATCGTGAAAACATACCCAGATGTAGACTTTCTATCATCTGGATCCGACTGGAAATCGGCATCGGTATACCCTAGAACTTGCAGTGAACTACCATCGAATACCAGACAAAACTCTTTCGTCCTTCGAAGGTATTTGAGTATGTTCTTCACAGCAGTCCAATGCTCCTGTCCTGGGTTTGCCTGGAATCTGCTTACCACACTCACCGCCTGAGCTATGTCCGGGCGAGTGTACAACATGGCATACATGATGCTCCCCACAGCTGAGGCATAGGGAACGTCTCTCATGCTCTCAATCTCCTCAGAAGTCTTGGGAGACATCTTCTTGGAGAGAGTGACTCCGTGCCTGAAAGGAACGTTTCCTTTCTTGGAGTTTTCCATGCTGTATCTTTTGACAATTTTGTCAATGTAAGCAGCCTGGGATAATCCAATTATCCGCTTCGATCTATCTCTATAGAGTCGAAGACCCAGTATGTATGAAGCTTCTCCAAGATCTTTCATGGAGAACTGCTGTGATAGCCATACCTTGACCGAAGTCAACATTCCTACATCATTCCCAATGAGTAGGATATCGTCCACATACAAGACTAAAAAGGTGATCTTATCCCCACTGGATTTCCTGTAAACACAGGGCTCATCCGGATTCTGCTCAAAGTCAAACGTTTTGACTGCAGAATCAAAACGGATGTTCCAACTCCTAGAAGCCTGCTTAAGTCCATATATGGATCTATTAAGTTTACATACCATGTGTTCCTGACCAGCAGCAATGAAGCCTTGCGGCTGCTGCATGTAGATATCTTCACTAAGATCTCCATTCAGGAACGCTGTTTTGACATCCATTTGCCAAATCTCGTAATCATGGTACGCTGCTACAGCTAGCAGGATCCTAATGGATTTAAGCATGGCCACCGGTGAAAAGGTTTCCTCATAGTCGATGCCTTCTTTCTGAGTATACCCTTTCGCCACCAAACGAGCTTTAAAGGTCTCAATCCTGCCATCGGGGCCCTTCTTCCTCTTGTAGATCCATTTGCAACCAATTGCTTTTACCCCGGAGGGCGGATCCACTAGAGTCCAGACTCCATTGGTCTCCATTGAGTCCATCTCGGCTCTCATGGCCTCCACCCACTTCTGGGAGTCTATGTCTAACATAGCTTCCGCGTAAGACACGGGATCCTCTTCACTAGTCAAGGCTTCCACCAGGTAACTATCCTGGTCATAACCATATCGGACTGGTGGTCTGGATACCCGGGTGGACCTTCTAGGTTGGTCATTACCTGGAACTTGTGGGTCATCTCCCACTGCTCATGAGCTCTCCTCATCAAGAACTATTTCCTGACGATGGGTGTCCAGGATGTAATCGGATTCTAAGAATCGGGCGTTTCGACTGCAGAACACTTTCTGCTCACTTGGGTCATAGAATAGATAACCCACCGAATCCTTTGGGTAGCCTATAAACAGGCAACGGCTGGTTTTAGATTCCAACTTGTCCGCACTTGTTCTTTTAACGTGTGCAGGACAACCCCAAATCTTCAAGTGTCTCACACTTGGCTTCCTTCTGGTCCAAAGCTCATATGGAGTTTTCGGAAATGATTTGGTTGGAACCCTATTCAGCACGTAGATAGCAGTCTCTAATGCGTATCCCCAAAAGGATGTGGGTAATTCTGAGCGTACGAGAAGTGACCGGACCATGTCTAATAAGGTCCTATTTCTCCTCTCTGAAACACCGTTGAGTTGAGGTGTAGCAGGAGGAGCTAGTTGTGACACTATCCCATTGGCCTTTAAGTAGTCCCTGAATTCGTCAGAGAGATACTCGCCACCTCGATCTGATCGAAGGGCCTTAATTTCTCTCCCTAACTGTTTCTCGACTTCCTGTCTGAACTCTTTGAACTTTTCAAATGATTCAGACTTATGTCTCATTAGGTACACGTAACCATATCGTGAAAAATCATCTGTAAAGGTGATGAAGTACACGTGTTGATTCCGTGTCCTAACACTCAGGGGACCACATACATCAGTATGTATTAGGTCAAGTGTGCCTGCACATCTTTCAGGTTTACCGTCAAATGGCCGCTTAGTCATCTTACCTTGGAGGCAAGGTTCACAAGTGGGAAGATTTTCTACGGTTAGAAAATCCAAAGGACCATCCTTTACCAGTCTTGTGATTCGGTCGACACCGATGTGGCCAAGTCGGTAATGCCAGAGGCACGTGAGATTTACTGTATCACGAGTCCTTTTCTTGGGATTTTCGACCGACGTAGTTTCGGTTAAGTTAGTTTCCAAAGAAGGATGCAGAACATAGAGACCGTTCTCTAGCTCCCCGCATGCGATGAATTTATTATTCCGTTTAACAGTAATCATATTACTAAAGTAAACAGTATATCCATCAGCACACAATTTCGAAACAGAAATTAAATTCCTTCTCAAGTTCTGTACATAAAGACAATCTTTAAGTACAAGGACTCCTTCTTTAAAAACTAATTCTACGGTTCCTATTGCCGCAGCTGCAACACTTGCAGTTGTTCCCAAGAACAGTGTCACTTCACCTTCACTCAGCCTTCTGCTAACTTTGAACCCCTGCAGTGAGTTACACGCATGAGTTGAAGCCCCGGAGTCAACACACCAGGACACAGAAGTAACTAACATATTAGTTTCTATGACACAAGTTTCGATATTACCTTTCTTAGATTCCAGGTAGGTAGGACAGTTCCTCTTCCAGTGGCCGGTCTGCTTGCAGAAGTGACAGACATCAGATGCCTTGTTCTTCTTCTGCTTCTTGGGTTTGGTAGTCTTCTTCTGAGGCTTCTTTGCCTTTCTCTTTCTCTTGCCCGATTTGTTAGCTTCAGCAAGCATAACCACAGGCTCATCCTTCTTGAGTAAATCCTCGGCCCTCTGCAACATATTGCTGAGTTCCTGGACGCTGACATTCAGCTTATTCATATTGTAGTTCATAGTGAACGCATTGAAGGAAGAGGGCAAAGAATTTAGGATGGCATCCACTTGCGTGCCAAGATCTAGCCCGGATCCAAGAGCTTCAAGTTCGTTGATGTACCCCATCATCCGAAGACAATGGTCATGAACTTTCTGCCCTTTGGTCATCTGCGCGGTCATGAACAATTTCAGGACCTTCTGTCGAGTAGAACGGTTATGCTCCTCATACATTGTCCTTAGACTGTCCAATATGTCCTTGGCAAGTTCGATCTGATCGAACTGCCTCTGTATTGAGTTGTCTAATGAGGCAATGACAAAGCAGCGGGCTAGGGAGTTCTTATCCTCCCAATCTTGGTAGTCCCTCCTACGGGCCTCAGAAGCCCTATCACCCGGACGTTCCGGGGCAGGATTTTTCACTACCTTGTCTAACTTTTCAGAAGTTAGGACCAGCATAAGATTTCTGTACCAGTCGGCATAGTTTGGGCCCTTAAGCTTGTTATCGTCTAGAAGCTTTGCAAATTGACCGTTTGCCATTTTCTGATAAAACAGCAAAATCATTAGTCCACAACCTTAGTTTGATTCATGTTTACCTACATAGATATGGCTTTTAATCTATGTTCCATTCCCATTTGTTCATCTCTGAGATTTCCCTCCTATCTCAGTGACGGAGACGACGAAATGTCTCTGGAAATGTGGGAAATCACATGGGGTGCGTGAAGCCAACTGTTTCAGCTGCATAACCCCACCACCTTTCTGTGACGGATCATATCCACTCATCAAATGAGTTTCCCTTTGGCCTCTGTCAGACAAGGTTCAGAGCCGTTTTCAGGTAAACCCTTCTGTCAGTGAGTGCACACCCATCATATTCAGGTTACGCCAAGGTACCGTGAGAGAGTTCCCATTTTCTGGTGAAGCCCCTCCCACATCGGTCTATGACGCCCCTATCATCTTATGAAACACTCTAACAGATCCAACAGCAAATGGATAGCCCAATTTTATGGTGCGTTTCCTCATTACTGATGGACCCATCATTGTGCTAATGACGGAAGGCCTTTAGAGAGTCCATCATATGGATCTCCCTATCACTTGCATTCATATTTGCTGGAGGGAACAAAATTACGGCCTAGTTCTAATTTAGGTCAAACCAAAGTGGCTCCCACTGACTTTCATAAAGTCAGATTTCTGGTGGGCCTTAATCGGCTAGGGGTTCCGTACGCATCCCTTTTTCAGGGTTGTGGGGCCCACCAGGCAAAGAGGGGGGTCATCCAATGACCTTCAGGGACACCATGGCAATGATGTGCATTCAGCCATGGTGTGCGCAAGAGCCACTAACGAGTCATCACGGGCCAAGTACTTATGGCCCATGGTCGCAGCACATCAAACATCCAAACATCACATGTAAAGGAGGAATTGATCCAATCAATTAATTGCTGTAAAGCCCATTCAACGGCCCATTTAAAAACCAAGTCATTAACGATTAATGTCCACTAGGTGTATGGGCTGAATCGCAGATAGCAGTTCGGCCCATACAGCTTATCTTACAATAATGGGCTTTTGCAGTTTTAACCCTTTAAAACTGGGCTTTACAGGTGGGCCGAATTAATCCCTGTAATTGAACATCAGATTTGGAACAAAAGTGTGAGACAATTGGACTGAGAACAGCCCCTTTCGAAACCCAGATTCGGTCCAAACAGTTTTGGTCCAATCTAGTCCGAAATGGTCCAAAACTGATTTTCAATTCAAGAATTAATTATTGAATGATCTGAAATTAATAGTTTTGATTTCTAGCAAACACAAAACAATTATGGACTGTTCGCACCACCTGCAAAACAGAGGTTAATCACAAGGGTTGCAGTTTCATAAACTGCAAATCGCAGAAAACGATTTCTCCATCTGCAAATCTCCTGCGCCGCCATCTTCTTTAATCAAGAAAAATAACAGAAATCCTATTTCTATTAATTACATTCTTGATCAAATCCTATACATTCAGTCTAAAAAATAAAAAAAATTATTTACAGACCGAATTGAATGAAATAAATAAATAGAAAAGAAAAAGGGTGCGCAGACCATCTGCGCTAAAACTGCACTGCGATCTCCAGGTTTGAACAGTCCATTAAATCAAAATAAATAAAGAACAATTCCAAATAAATTTTGGATTTAATAGAAATTAATTTCAGATCAATCGCCCTTAACAAGAAACAGTTTCTTGAAAAAAAAAAAAAACAATCTGCGCAATCTTGAAAGAACACCTTCTATCCATCTGCGCAGGGTCAGATCTGATTTTCTTTTGGTTCAAGATTCGAGCCTGTGGCTCTGATACCACTGAAAGAATGGTAGGATCCATCTAATGGACGCCATAAAGGTTGCGGAATGGGTGGGGCGAATTTCAAAAATTTCCTACCTTCTCCCAACTGGGAATCATATTCCCTGAATTTAGAATACAATATTCAAGGATCTACTTGAACCCTAATCAAACCAGATCTGTACCAAAAGATAAATGGGAGGATTATACCTGATCCGGAGAAGCAGTATCTCCCAAAGTTGGTGTTCACGCCCAAAGAATGCTCCAAGATCTGTCCCTGCTGAAGATGACACAGCTGTGGATGGAACAGAACCAGCAGGGTGCGTCCTACACACTGGATCCTTCACAAGAATCCCCTGGATGTACTAAACACTGAATTCTTTCAGTCTTTCTTGCAAGACTGATGTCAAGAACTGGTTTCTTGACTTTCTTTTCTGCAAAGATCAAATCTTGCAACAATGCAGATGGCGGCGGCAGGAGGAGATTTCCAGAAACGAAAAGGCTGAACTGTTTTCTTTTCTGGAGAGAATGAGATCTAATCTCAATTCGCAGGAACCTTTCTTGCTTACCAGAACCTCTTGGATCGAAATCTGATTTCCCTGTATTGGTTCATTCGAAAATCTCCTCTCTTTTCTTCTTGATTAAGAAATCTCCTAATTAGGAGTTATCCCAATCCAAATCAGTATTTGGATAGGGGATAATCTTAATCCCTTTCCCAGATAGAGTTAGCTTACTCCTGATCTTATCAGGAGGTTACCAGATTCAAATCTGATTTGAATTTGGTCTCTAAGAGTGGATAAGGCTAAGAGCCCAATCCTTTTTGCTAACTTCAATCTCAAATTCGCCCCATTGATGGGTGATCATATCAGCCCACTTCGAAATGGGCTTTTGGCCCATTAAGTATTCAGTGTTTAATTAGTTTCCAATCTGCTGCCCAGTTGGGCTTCTTTGTATGGCGTGGGACCCAAGCATTGATCTACACACCAGCCACATGGGTTCGGCCCAGCCTTTAATACAAGGCCCAGCCAAATTCACTGAAAATCTCAATGAACCCCTTGAGTCCATCGTATGAACCCTATGGGCCCAACACTTACATTAAGTGGTCCCTGGGCCAAGCCATCTTATAAAAACCCAGGGACTGTGGGCAGGTGCAAGATTAGCCCATCAGGTATTATCCTAAATGGTCTTACACTTAACCTCTCAGCCCTTAATGATCAAGCACTGCCCGACAAGAGAGGACCTCTCCCTCGGCTGCAAGGAACAGTGCCGCACTCTCCTCTCACATGGATCCCGGGAATGAAAACCATTTGCAAACATTTTGAAACCGTACATATATATGTAAATATATTAATTTTGCAAAAACAAAATTCCAACGATTGAAATCAACTGCCGGCAGTTTGGTTTCCATCAGAGAGAGTGCATTCCCGATCATTACCCTTTGTCCGACAAAGTGGCTGATTCTGTCACTATGACCACCCACTCAGATGAATTCTCAAACTGCCCCAACATACCCAGGTTTTGATCCCCACTAAGGATCTCACTGATTGGCATATCAAAGGCAGCCTGATCCAACACCTAGTGAAGTGTCATAATCGAGTCTAGGGGTCAGGTGTAACTTTCCAGTTTTGCCCATCTATCTCCAAGGTCCAGGGCAAGACTGGAAATCTGGTCCGGTTCAAGGATTCAAGTAATCCCATGCTGTATGTGCCTCGGGTCTTACCCTGATGGCTGAGACAGGCCATCCCA